>NC_048231.1:59806908-59853242 GCF_002007445.2 Ailuropoda melanoleuca
CCCTGAGCCGAAGGCAGACGCTTAACCGCTGTGCCACCCAGGCGCCCCTTAATTCCATTTTTACATCTAAGTAGGTGGAAACTGCTTCACAATTCTATTTGTCTTCATATTTCTGCTTTTTTTCCCCTGTATATTTCTCTACTTGCAGGCAGTCTGGGGATTCTTCTTTCTGAATATTTCTAAGATAATGCGTATCACTTACTTTACTTCCACATACATATTTTATTTCTCACTCCTATGAGTTTAATCCTCTACATTTAGAAAAAACTTCCAGGATTTGCTCTATTCCCCTGGCTGAACTGTAAGTGCTATTTAAGACCTTGAACCAACTATAACAAATAATGTTTCTTGCATTTACAGTTAATAATTTTCTTTTGTTGTTATTTTGTATATGTTACAGAAGGGCTAGTGGTTTGAGCCTGCCACTGTACCTTTAGTGGTGGAATAATCTCTCCATCTGTGCAAACTGCAGCTGTATACTTGTCTTCCATCACTACTGTTCCAGAGGATTCACGTTTACTGGAATAGGCAGCCTATTGTGGAATAAAGCTCAATAGGCTTTGGAATCATAGCCGTGAATTTTAATTCCAAGCTTATACTGTGCCCTTAATTCAGATTCATAAATACTTTGAGTCCTTACTACGATCTAGGTGTTGCTGTTAGGTGCTGGGGATAATGCTATCCTTAGGATGTCATGGAGCTGATATTAATTTTCAAAGGTTTGGAGTAAGTCATACAAATAAGATGACTTCAGATTGTAAATGTTATGAAGAAATAAAATTGAATGATGTAATTAAGTGACCACAGACATTGGGAAGTGAAGAAATGGGTGCCAGGGATAGCCTTTCTGAGAAGGTGCCATTTGAACTAAGACCTGAATGATACAGATTAAGAGCTAGTCACTTGAAGAACTGGAGATAAAAAGAGAACAGACAAATGCAGATGTTTTAGGTAGAAATAAGTTTTGAAATATTTGAAGAATAGGAAGTCTACTGTGATTCTAACTTAATGAGTAGGAGGATGAATGATAGGAGATAAGATTAGAGAGGTGGGAGTAGCCAGATTCTGTAGGATCATAGGCAAAAAGTTTGGATTTTAATTGCAACGGGAAGAGATTAGAGGGTTTAAGCAGGGAAATTACAAAGGGATGTGAGAAGGTATTGACAGCATCTATTATATCCACGTGGGGATGTCAAGTCGATAGTTGTATATGTGAGTCTGAAACTATCTAGAGAGATCAGAGCTAGAGAAAAGAATTTGAAGGTCATCATCTGCATATAAATGGCATTTAAAACCTAGAGATTGGATAAGAGATCTAAGGACATCTTAAAGGGTATTGGAAGAGGTGTTAGGGCTGAATCCTTGGACATACAAATTAAGGTTTAATGAAGAATAAGTACCCAGCCAGGAAAAAAAAAAAATTGTAAAAGAAAAATTATCAGAGTGGAAGAAAAGCCAAGAATATATGACGTGACACTATACCTTCTCCACAGGGCTACTTTGAAGATTAAATGAGATTAATACTAGTTAAAGTACATAATAGCAATTTTTAAAAACTTACAGTATACCTCCTAATTGGTGACTCTGATGCCAGCCACTTGCACTCCAGTCTATACTGTGTCATAGCCAGGTCCAGTCTCTCTCCAGCTGAGGTAACAGGAAGCTAGAAAGTAATTTGTCCCCCTTACTCTTCCCCAGTCCAGGTCAAAAAGGAAGTCATCAGCTACTGTTAGTGTGGTGTGAGACATTTCCTTGTTTTCTCTGGGTATGTAGTGGAGCATTTGGGAGGAATGGTGGAGAGCACATCTTTCTCAGGCTTTAACTCTCCAGCAATTGCTATGTATTGAGGGCTCACTTTGTACCCAGATATCTAACACCTAATCTTCACACTAATGTTGTAAGGTAGATGGTAAAACCATTTTACATGTGAGGAAACTGAGCTGGCAAAGATTTAAGAAACTGTCCTTAGATCACAGTTAATGGATAATTAGGTTAACTTTTGACCTTACAAATCCCCCAGTTTCTGTTTTCCCGAAGCCTTGTCTGAATGTTCTCTTAATTTTGTAAATGTTATGTAAATGACTGATCATCTCAAAGTATTTGTACTTGACCTAAAGTTACCAAAACAGATACTCTGAAATATTAGCTCCCCAGCATTGTCCATTTTCTAGTCTGACTTTTTGGGGAAGTTTTGTTTTTTGTTATTTCTCTTTTAAATTGCTACTATGTTCTGCCTTTAAATGTCTAAGCAGATAATATTCGGTAAAGTTCTGCCTTATTTAAAATTTCATTTTAGTTTTATGTTTAATGAGAATGATATCTAGAGCAAGCTTTAAATATCTATAAGAATTAATGTTTTGCTAAGACCTTTAAAAGGAAAAATGTGTTTTGTTAAAATTTCTAAACAGTAATTCTGAAACTTCTTACTTTTCATAGGATGAAACAATTTTTATTTTTATGCTAACATGAAAACATTGTGAGATGTTTAGATGAGAGGAATTACTCGGTAAAGGTAAATTAGATAATAAAAAGTTATAATTTTATGTGGCTGCTTTATGTTCTACTACTGCTATTATTGTAACAGGCTTTCCTTAAAGGAAACAAAGTATTTCACTAAATCTAAGAAATAGTCACTGTGTGGAGAAGTAGATGGAATGCATTAAAAAAAAATCTGAATAAAGCAGTTAAACCATGATTGTCTAATAGATTTTAATATTTTTTTTTTAAAGATTTTATTATTTATTCGACAGAGATAGAGACAGCCAGCGAGAGAGGGAACACAAGCAGGGGGGAGTGGGAGAGGAAGAAGCAGGCTCATAGCCGAGGAGCCTGACGTGGGGCTCGATCCCATAACGCCGGGATCACGCCCTGAGCCGAAGGCAGACGCTTAACCGCTGTGCCACCCAGGCGCCCCGATTTTAATATTTTTAAAAGCATTTTTGGCAGTCATAGGAAACTCATATTTCATCTGTCATTGAAAGGGAAAATTTGTACTCACAATCAGAGGATTTATGGTTGTGCAACTGCTTTCAAATACTAGACTAAATGTCCTCTTTTTGTCTTACTCATGGGTTTGAATTTAAATATATTCTTCAGGAGACCCTCTCTGACTTTCTAGACTGGGTTTAGTTCTACTGGGCACTTTTCATAGTACCCCGTATTTCCACTGTCATGATATGAATGATACTTTGCCATAATTACTTTTTTATTGCCTCTCTTTTTCTAAGACACTGTAAACGCTAAAAGAAAAGACATTATCTTGGCCACTGTTGTATTTCAGCACATACAGTACTCATTGTAGGTGTTCAGTAAACCCTTTTGAATGAAAATAAATTTGAGGAAATCTTTTTGGGGTATAGCAAACAATTGATCATACTTGTTAATCTGGTGAGTTTTCCAGTTGCAAAATGAAAGGTTTTACTTCTTCATCCGTATGAACAAACTGTCATATAACTCACAATGTGTGTTGCTTTCTGATCTTACAAGTAGAATTACTGTTCTTTCCCTGTTACCTGTATATAGCGACTGAAATTGCATTCATTCTCCTGTGAAATTGAGGCTGTTTCTTTCTTTGATAGCTTCAGTGGAAAATAGGCAAGAGGAAAGCAGTGGAACCTTGCTGATGGAAATAGGAGCTAGCATATTTTCTCACATCCACTTAAATTTAAACTAGGATCTGGAAGCAATCGAGAGTTGACTCTTTTCCACAGGTATTGTTATCAAGAATGGCAGTTAACTGGAGAAAACTGGAAGTAATAAGCTGGGGAATATTGTTTCATTTTGTAACTGTCTATATCAGTGGTATTTTTGAACTCGGAAACTAGGGGTTCCAAGGGATTGTTTTTGATGAAATGTCATGATATTTTAATTTATTAGATTTCGTTTCTTAGAAACAATAGTGTTCAGTTTTTTGTGACAAACTAACAGAATGACATTTAAATAATTCATTGGAATTTATTTATTTTTTAAGTAAGCTCTACGCCCAGTGTGGGGCTTGAACTCACAACGCTGAGATCAAGAGTCACGTGCTGTACTGACTGAGCCAGCCAGGCACCCCTTCAATGACTTTTCAATGCCGTGTTCTCTTCAGCCTTTATGGCTTAATAATTCCTTGTATAAATTATTTACCACAGTCGGGTCAACTATTTGAATGTTTATTACATGGACCCTAAGCTATTAATTGGAGCAAATCTTAAAAGAGAAATGTAAATATGAAATGTCAGGTACTTTAAGCAAATAGTTAAAATTGAGTTGCCTCTTATAACAGTTTAATAGTGTCTTGGTTTTGGAATAGTTTATTTCCTTTGGAATTTTAAAGGCATAAATACACTTTACTTTTAGCTTTAGAAATGCTTGAGCATCTGAAAACATATGTATTATAGCAGAAAGACAAGAAAGTGTATATCCTTTTTAGTACCTTAATTCTCAAAAAGATGTCATACAAAGTTTACTAGAATATAATACCGTTAAATTAAAATTCTGTGATGAAAAGAATATACTATTTAGCTTATTTTGTGTTCCCCCTTTTTGAATTTTTATTCAGGTAATGCATGTACATTATAAAATTGTATAGTTACTATAAAAAATTTTTTGTCCCTCTCTTTCTCACCCCTGTCAGTCCCAGTTCTCAGTTTTTCAAAGTTCTAAATGATGTAGTTTGCTTTTTTTTTTTTAAGATTTTATATATTTATTGAGAGAGAGAGAGTGCGCGCATGAGCAGAGGGAGGGGCAGAGAGAGGAGGACAAACAGACTCCCTGCTGAACAGGGAACCTGATGCAGGGCTCCATCCCAGGATCCCGAGATCATGACCTGAACCAAATTTAGCTGCTTAATGGACTGAGTCACCCATGCGAACCATCAATGATGTATTTTTACTTTAACACTTGATTTAACAATTTGAGACAATATCTGTTTACTTCTTACTACGAAAATGAAGATACTGTTTATCCCTCACATATTTTTGGATAGTTACTATTTTAGTTATTCTATTTTACCTTCGAACCTTAATATATACATTTATGTAACAGTATGTCTTTACAGGAATATAACTTAGGAAAATGTCTGTACAGTCTCCCTGAGCTCACCACTATACTGCAGGAGGGTATTGATACTTTAACCCTTCCCTGCATCATTCTTCCTCTCTTCTACTTCCCACCCTGTGTTTAGCTGAACCTTTACATGTAAATATTGACAATCTTGACAGTGGTTGCATTGTTTTCTGTTACCGGATCTCAGTCTTTTGTATTTGATTTATAAGTTAATTATAGAAGCTGAAAAATAGTAAACAGTGTTTATTTATTGACTCTGTAAATACTCTCTGCTGAGCCAGGATAACAGTTCCTTCTCTACAGATCCCATGTCCTGACCTCTGTGCCACTCAAGGAGACTGTTTCTAATGTCCAGGCCACATAGATTGTTTTCTCCTCTTTTTCAAATCAGCTGCTCAAGTTAGCCCCTCAAATCAGCCCATAATTATGTTATGACAAGGACATATTTATATGAGTTTGCTGTGCTTTTCCTGCAAGTTCTAACTACTTTTTTCGTATTGAGATTGGAAACATGTTTTCCTTACAATGTCATTAGTATTATGTAATGTGTTAGTTATTCTACTTATTGGTTATAATCTTTTTTGTTCTTTTTCTTGAAGTCATATCTCTTGGGCTGAAAAACTTCCTGTATACTAATTTGGACCATTTACTTTCTAGGTTATACTAAAACTGCTGTTCTGGAATTTCTCTTCACTGGATCCCTACATTAATTCCATTATTTCTTTCAACTCATGTTAATTAGCAAATAATGATGGGCACCTGCTTTGTGCCAGGCACTATTTTAGACCTTGAAGATATACCAGTGAACATGATTGATAAAATGTGGGCCTATTTTTCCCTTTTATTGGTTTTTCTTGCTCATTTTGTTATAGCTCACCCTCAAATAACTGCTGAAAAGCACACAGGAAGTAAATTTTCAGAGTCCTTGCATGTCTAAAAATGTTATTTTACTGTTGATTTAGATGATATTTTGAATGGATATAAAATTGTAGGTTCAAAATAGACTTCCTCCAAACTGAAGACATTTTCTCATTATCTCTTAGCATCCAAAGTTGATAAAACTGATATTCTAATGTTTTTCCTTTATAGGTAATGGGTTTTTTTTCCCCTTCCTGGAATTTAAGACCTTTTTATCATTCTGAAATTTCGTGAGGGAGGTGTGTGTGTGTTTCCTTCAATGTGTTGGACATTCACCTGTTAACCTGAAGGCTGATATCTCTTAAGGTCTTGCAATTTTTTTTCTGTTATTTCCTTCTCTCCCTTTTTATATGTTCTGTCCTTCTGGAGCACTTCTCGGTCATAATCTAATTCTTTATCATCTTTTCTCTGATTTCTGTTACTTATTTTTTTCCCCCATGTTCTGGAAGATTTCTATTCTATTTTCCAACTTTATTATTAAAGTTATTTGATAGTCACATATTTCGTATTCAAGAACTTTTTGTTTATTGACCATTGCTTTATATATGCATGTATGCTATGGCCTATTTTTATACTTTCCCTTGTGATTCTTCTTTAACTCATTATTTAGGTGTACATTGTTTAAGATTCACAGATTTGTGGATTTTCCAAATCTCCTTCTGTTGTTGATTTCTAATTTAATTCCATTGTGGTAGAAGAGCATGCTTTGTATGATTTCAGTGCTTTTAAACTTATTGAGACTTGTTTGTGACCTAGGAAATGGTCCTGGCAAAAGTTCTGAATGTGTATTCCGCAGTTGTTGGTTGCGTGTTCTGTAGATGTCAGTTAGGACTGGATGGTTGTTGGTTTGTTCAGGTCTGCTATATCGATGCTGATTTCCTGTCTCACTTGATCTATCCATTATTGAGAGTGGAAGTCTACAACTGTTATTGTTGAATTTGTTTTTTCCTTCAGTTCTCAGTTTTGCTCTATGTGTATTTTGGGACTCTAGTGTTAGATGCATATGTTTATAATTCTTTTATTTTTGTGATGAATTGACCCTTTTATTATAAAATTCACTATGCTAGTAACACTTTCTTACAGTCTGTTCTGTCTGATATTAATTAACGTAGATGCTCCAGCTTTCTTTTGGTTTTTGTTTGTATGGTATATTTTTTTTCCATCCTTTTGCCTTCAACCTATTTGTATCTTGGAATCTAAAGTATGTCTATTGTAGGGGCGCCTGGGTGGCTCAGTCGTTAAGCCTCTGATTCTTGATTTCAGCTCAGGTCATGATCTCAGGGTGGTGAGAACAAGCCCCATATGGGGCTCTGCCCTAAGAGGGGAGTTTGCTGGAGATTCTGTCTTTCCCTCCCTCTGCCCCCCACCCCCTGCTCTGGAGTGCACACACCATCTCTCTCTCTCTCTCTCTCCCCCTAAAATAAATAAATCTCAAAAAAAAAAATAAGTCTATTGTAGATAACATAAAGTCGAATCATTTTTTTTTGTCCTAACAGTTTCTGCCTTTTGATTAGAGTATTTTATCAATTAATAATGTAATTATTAATATGGTTGGATTTATGCCATTTTGCTTTCTATATTTCTCATGTCTTTTTTGTTCCTCCTTTTCTGCCTGCCCCTGCCCCCAAACTTGCTTTTTCTAGAACTCTTATTATTGGTATGATAAACATTCTAGAATAATGCTCTAGTTTTCTTATCTTTTCTATTTTCTCTTTGCTTTTTGGGGAGATCTTCTCAGCTTTATTTTCTCACCTTCTGTTGAGTTTGGGTTTTTTCCTGCTATATTTTTAATTTCTAGGATTTTTTTGTTTTTGTTCTCAGACTGTTTCCTTTTATGGCAATCCTGTTTTCATTTCATAGTTTGCTACCTTCTTTATTTCTCCTGAGAGTATTCTTTACAGTTTGATGATGGTGGTGTGGTTTTTTTTTTCCTTCTCCCTATATAGCTTATATTTCTTTCTTTTTTTCTTTTTTTTAAGATTGATTTATTTTCGCAAGAGAGGGAGAGAGAGTGCACAAGTGTGAGTGGGGGGAAAGGGGAGAGGGAGCAGGAATCTCCAGCAGACTCCCTGCTGACCCCGGAGCCCGATGCAAGAGCTCGGTGCAGGTGTCTAGGTGTCTATCTCATGACCCTGAGACCGCAGCCTGAGCCCACATCAAGAGTCAGATATGTAACCAAGCGAGCCACCCAGGCCCCCCTCTTTTTTTTTTTTTTTTTTTTTAGTGTCTTACTTGCTTTAGTCTCTTTTACTTTATAAGCTATTCTCAGCTGTCTGTTGATCTTGATTATCTGTTTATATTTAAGAAAGGTGGATAAAAGCTCTGAATGGAATTGTGGGGTATGAGCTTCACTGCTAGGTGATCTGCCTGGTCTGTTTCACTGATAATTCTGTATGTCAGTATCTTTAGACCTGATTTCCCAAAGCAGGCTCCTTCATTCTGCTTCCCGGAATGTGTAATAGGGATGGCTACCAAAGTTCTGGAAGCCAAATAGATGATGAGGGCCTAGGTTACGGTCTGAGAATTTGTCATGCATAGACATTCATTTCATTATTGTACTCCTGTGTCCTGTACCTCTTGTTTCCCAAACCAGTGTCTGGTGTCTGTTTTAGACCCTCTACAGACTAAACTTCCAGTGTTCTGCTGGGAATGGAAGGGGTGATCACCTGAGTGCTCAGAATATAGGAGAAAATATGTTGGTATGATGATTTCTTGAAATACTTTAAATCACTCACTCTGAATACCAAATTTTTAACCTTCTGCAAATTCTGCAGTGTGTATCAGGTTGGTTCTAAGTCAATGCTGTCTGATAGAATTTTCTGTGATGATGGAAATGTTTTATATCCGCACTAATACAGTAGCATCTAGACATGTGGCTCTTGAGTACTTGAGCATAACTGAGTTTGATTTTTATTTTATTTAAATTGATATAGCCATATGTGGCTGTGGCTACCTTATTGGACAACACAATTCTAAACTTTTCCCATCATTGGCCTAGGATTCAACATTCTCAGAGGAGTTTCAGTTTTGTCCACCCACTGCCTAGCTTTAAGGTTTTTGTTTGTTTTCTCTCCCATTAGGCCTGTCCTGGTGGGTTTGGGCTTTTAAAAATATACATACATCTTTACTGTGGTTTTGTAGGATCTTGGGAAGGAGCAAAGGTTGATGCAAATGTTCACTCTGTCATCTTTACTTAGATGTTTATTATACAAAATGGTTTCAGAGATCTTGACTGCCCTAATTCCTGTCTTTGGAATATACTCTGATTAAACTATGATGTCCAATTCTTTATTTCTTATTCTAGGAATTCTGATTTTATTAATGCATCCTATCTATGATCTCTAATCTTTATTTTCTACATCCATATCAACATTGTTGATATGAGTTTTACTTTCATATAAAAATAGGTTCTTTTTAATTGTGCGGTGTTAATTTTTTATCTCCTTAGCTTATAAAATTCATGGCTTATATTACCATGCTATGACTTCCATAGACACTTAAATACTTAGTATCTTACTGACAGGTTATCAAGTTAAAATTATTACCTCAGATTATATATTTCCCAAATTCGAAACATGGGTTATATGTCTTCTTTTTAACTATATTTTTTTCCTGATTAACAAATAATAAAATTAGAGAAATTTTGAAAAAGAGAAAAACACTAAGAAAAAAATACCTCCTATAATACTGGTACCTACAGCATAACTATTATTAACATTTTGAGGTACACCTTTCTCTTTACCACTTCCCATCTCCTGTGTACAATATATGTATTTCCCTCTTCCCTTCAGCACTCACAAATAATCAGTGAAAGCTATTTTTAAAACTTTTTTTTCATAATAGTACATTGTGAATTTTTCTAACATCGGGTTTTTTTTAATGCTGAAAAGAACAAAATATGAAGTACTTTTTTGGTTTTTTTTTGCTCTGTATTCTTTGACCTTTAGTATTCATTCAGCTAAAGAAGTTGAACCCTCATTATGTGTTATATGCTTTGCTGAGCAATACAGATGCAAGCTTGCTTAAGATATAATTCAGCCCCTCGGTACTGGACTGGAGTTCATATTTTGACTATCATAAATTAGAGCAAGGTCAGTTTTTTCAATAAATGAATTCCCTTAGATAGAGTTTAAAATTGGCAGAATTTAAAGAATTCCACTCAGAATTGCAATCTGTTGTAGAAGGCGATGTTGTGGCATGATTTCAGCCTATTCGACAGTATGTTAAAGGTATAATACATCATTAAACTAGTTAATTTTCTCTATATTTGCCAAGTCAGTTCTTTAGAGCTTCATAAAGCATAAAAATCTTGAGAGTTCAAATAGAAGGGGATATCTTTTAGTAGTTGTAAAAAATTGAATTTCAGCTTTATGGAGGTATAATTGACAAAGTGTTCATCATGATGATTTGGTAAACATATACATAGTGAAAGAATCCACTAATTAACACAGCCATGATCTCACATACTTATTTTCTGGTGAGAACATTTAAGTTCTACTCTAAAAATATTTTGTTTTTGTTTCCTAGGTTAAGAGCAGGATTATGTGATCGCTGTGCAGTAACTGAAGAGCACATGCGGAAAAAACAGCAAGAGTTTGAAAATATCCGGCAGCAGAATCTTAAACTTATCACAGAGCTTAGTGAGTTTCCTTTCTTCATTCATTAAGTATTTAAAGCATAATATACTGTTGATGAAACCTGTTATTAAAGTGGTTGCAATCAAATGGATTGTTTACATACATTTTTCCTCATGTAGGCAAAAGTTCAAATGTCCTTTATTCCCTTTCTGTAGATTTAACTTCATACTTATTTTAGTAAGAAATGGGATACAAAAAGGTGGGATAAATATTGTCCACATTGGCCCTCAAGTCCACTAGCTGTAAAGCAAGAAGGAAATTTCCTTTCATTATGTCCATATTTGCTTTAGTTTTATCTTTATATCTTGTGATTTAACTAGTATTTAGTAAAGTTAAATACAAAGAATACAATTTAGTGTTCTATAAAAGTATATACTTTCTTTAATTTTCATGACATACTATTTACAAGTATACCGTTTTCAGTTGAGTCTTCTTACACACTTAATATAGGGTTTCTTTACATTAGCCTTCTCTTAACCTTCTTTTCTTCTAATACCTCTCTTAACCTTATTCTCTTTTAACTCTTCATATACTCTCTTAGTGACCTTTACCTTGATTCTCTATAAACAACTACAACAAACACATCAAGGATCTAATTAATTTTTTTTTGTAAAGATTTTATTTATTTATTCGACAGAGATAGAGACAGCCAGCAAGAGAGGGAACACAAGCAGGGGGAGTGGGAGAGGAAGAAGCAGGCTCATAGCGGAGGAGCCCGATGTGGGGCTCGATCCCATAATGCCGGGATCACGCCCTGAGCCGAAGGCAGACGCTCAACCACTGTGCCACCCAGGCACCCCAAGGATCTAATTAATTTATCTGATTTTCCAAACCAAGTCCATCTTTTATTTTTTTTCTATTATATTGCTATTCTTTGGTTATCAAGAATAAATGACTATATCCTCATTGTTTCAAAAAGAGAAAGATATAGTTTTATTTTGCTCCTGGGGATAATTACTATGAACAATCTATTAATAGCGTATCTTTCTGAGTCCAGGTTTATCTTTCTGTCTCTTTCCTTTATTTTATCTCTTCCTTCTCTTTTTCTCTCTCTCTTTTTTTTTTTTTTTTAAGATTTTATTTTAAGTAATTTCTATGCCCAACAGGGGTTTAAACTCACAACCCCGAGGTCAAGAGTTGCATGCTCCACTGAGTGAGCCAGCCAGGTGCACTCCCCTTCTCTTGTCTTTCAAATTTTAACGGGATCACACCATACTTCTTGTACTGACATGTATTATTTCATTTTAGACCATGTCTTAGAAGTCCTTACATGTTAATTTAAGTCTGTAGATTTTGTAGGATATATGTGTGAATGCATACATATGTTTATTTAGGAATATGAGAATATTATCAGTGAGTAGAAAACTATTACATCTCAGTAAACATAGTTGAAATCTACAATTATATTATTGTTAGTATAGAAATAATCTCCAGTAATGTCAGCATACCTAATAGTCAAATTTCCAGCAAATTTGGCTATCTGAAAAATAGCCAAAATCTTCAAAGGAATAAGACATTGTTCTTTTTCATGACTGCATTATATTCTATAGTGTAGATGTCATTTAGCCATTCTGC
The DNA here is from genome assembly GCF_002007445.2 of Ailuropoda melanoleuca. Taxonomy (NCBI): domain Eukaryota; kingdom Metazoa; phylum Chordata; class Mammalia; order Carnivora; family Ursidae; genus Ailuropoda; species Ailuropoda melanoleuca. Next base: position 59,819,088 of record NC_048231.1, read on the forward strand.
TGTTAATGGACAGCTTGATTTTTGGTGGGGGGAGGTATTTGAGAATGCGCATTCACCTACATCTTCAGCTTTGAGCAAAAATGTATTAATTAATAATACCTAATCTGATGGGTAAAGAATGATACCTTTTTTAAGTTAGCCTTCTCTTTATAATTATTCAGGTTAAGTTATTTTTGTTTACATGATCTTCAGTTTGCATTTCTTCTTGGGTGAATAGCTTGAATATCCTTTGCCTAATTTTCAGATAGCTAAAATACCTCATGACTTCATGTTTAAAATGCAAGTTCAAGACTATAGATCTGTTGTTAACCTTTTCTCTAATAACATCTCTATCTCCTTCCACACTGAGAAGCCTGGTTCTCAAAGACAGGAATGACAGACTAAAAATATCCCTTAACTACTCATTTTTTAAATCTCATTAGCACAGTAGTCTCAGAATTGCACCATTAACACTACCAGGATGATTACTGTGAAGTTTAAAAAACTAATTTTACATTAAAATGAACAAAAGAAAAATTGCCAAGATCAAATCCCCAAGTTATCGTAAGAATAAAAACACCACGGGCTTCATATATATGATTTTTTTTCATGTTTCTGTTCATTGCTATTTTTTTTTCTTCCTGCCTTTTCTTTTATGTTTTTACTTTCCCGGTTATTGAATTTTGAGGATGTCTGTCTTCTTAGTTCATTTTTATCTGATACTTTACTGTTTTTTTTTTAAATTCTTTTATCTTTTTGATCAACCTTGAAAACAATTTTTTTTAAGTAGTCTCTATGCCAACATGGGCTCAAACTCACAACCCCAAGATCACGAGTTGCATGCACTTCTAGCTGAGCCAGCCAGGCGCCCTACAACTGAAATTTTACCATGCGTTCCTAAAATACAAAGTTAATATCTTGACCATCTTCAAATAATACACAGACCTTAAAACACCTGAACTCTGCTTACATGCTGTTTATGCCTAGCATTCCATTTCCTTTTCTTAGCCTTTTTTTTTTTTTTAAAGATTTTATTTATTTATTTGACAGAGATAGAGACAGCCAGCGAGAGAGGGAACGCAAGCAGGGGGAGTGGGGGAGGAAGAAGCAGGCTCACAGCAGAGGAGCCTGATGTGGGGCTCGATCCCATAATGCTGGGATCACGCCCTGAGCTGAAGGCAGACGCCTAACCGCTGTGCCACCCAGGCACCCCCCTTTTATTAGCCTTCTAAGTTAGAAACTTCTAAAAATTACTAAGACAGTTTTTTAAAAGATTTAACTACATGTTTCATTGGTTTCTTTGCTTATTATTACTTTTTGCACCTCAGTTTCCTTCTGATTATTATCCTTTCCGAGATACATCCTTTAGAAGGTATTTTTTGGTTCTAAACTTAGTTATTATCCACAGATGTTTTTATTTTTTACTTTTGTAAGGCAATTTTGCAGGGTAACAGTCATTTTTCTCTGGCTGCTACTAAGATTTTTTTCCTTTGTTTTTGGTGTTCTATAATTTTAATACAGTTTTAATCAAGTTTTTTTCCAAAAAAAATCTGTTTAGTATATATTATAAAAATCTATAGAGCCACATCTTTAATCATATCTGGAAAACTGTCAACTACTAGCTTCTCAAATAGTGTGTCTTCTCCATTCTCTGTTTTGGGATTCTGGTGAGACCTCATCATTCTGTCCTTCATATCACTTAATGTCGCTTTCCTGTTTTCACCCCCTTGTTTCTCTCTGCTGCATTTTGAGTGATTTCTTCAGCTCTCTTGTTCAATATACTAAGTACTTCAATAGTTCTCTTGTGCTGAGTTATTTCAGTAACCAAATTTTTCATTCCTAAAAATTCTATTTGGTTCTTTTTCAAGTCTGCCTAGAAGTCTTTTTTTTTTTTCTTCTTTTTTTTAAAGTAAGCTCTATGCCCAGCATGGGGCTTGAACTCACAACCCCAAGATCAAGAGTCACATGCTGTATTGACTGAGCCAGCCAGGTGCCCTTCTTTATTTTTTTTAATGAAATGTTTTTTAAAATGCAGAAAGATATGGAGAATAGTAAAAAAAAAAAAAAAAAAAAAAAAAACCCTCATACACATTGCTTTTGTCTTTTTAAAATCTGAAATAGTTCCCTTTCCCATTTTTTTTTTCTTTCATGACATTGGCTTCTTTTTTTTTTAAGATTTTTTATTTATTTGAGAGAGAGAGACAGAGCATGAGCTAGAGAGAGAGCACGAGCTGGGGGTAGGGGTAGAAGAAGAGGCAGAAGCAGACAACCCACTGAGCAGGGAGCCCAATGCAGGGCTCGATCCCAGGACCCCTGGGATCATGACCCAAGCCAAAGGCAGAGCTTAACCGACTGAGCCACCCAGGTGCCTTCATGACATTGGCTTCTTGAAGTAGGATCATCTTCCTAAAATTTTGCCATCATCTGGATTTTTTTTTTAACATTTTATCTTGTTCCTTTATTACCTATAAAATAAATACTGGATCTGAAGGCTTGATTATGTCTAGATTAAACATTTTTGACAGCAGTACTTCATAGTTAAAATTGTCTGTTTCATATTGCATCATATCAGGAGACAGATATTATCAGGTTATTCCACTCTTAGGGATTCTAAGATTGATCACTGGGTTCAGGATGGCCACATTTCTTTATTAGAGAGTTATATTTTTTCCACCAAATAATCTGAGTGGGGGGATGGATGTGTGATACTATAAAATTTAGCAAAATTATAATTCTCTCTCAGTATTTCTGTAATGGTTTTCACATTAGTGGTGAGCCTGCCTGAATTAATTATTTAGAGACTATAAAATGCTAAATTTTCATTTCTGTTCTTTCTACATTTATTAGCTGCGTTCTTCTGTAAACAGAGTTTTACCCTCATCAGTTGGGACTATTGGCTACGTTGGAATATAGTTCCTACTAGAAATGCATGTACATCTTAATTTTCTTCCTTTAATTGCTAGTTTTCAAACTAAAGTCTTCTATAAAACTTACCTTCAGTGGTGACAAATAGGTTCTGTATGTGTGATGTTTCATTTTGTTTTTGATGAAAGTGGGGCTTTCTCTTTTTTGAGTATGATAGACCCATAGGATTTTATCTATTCAATGTGTGTCACTCAAGTTATGTTCATTATTCTTATTGACGCTCAGATTATTTCAATCTTGTCTGCCTACCCATTTTTTGTAATCACTTCTAGTGTGTTCATTTTGGGCATTCCATCTTTTAAATCTAAACATTTCATTACTATATAAGATATTTCTATTATCTGAACTATTTGGGAATCCACATAGGAGTTATTTTCTGCTGACGCTAATGGTAAGGATGATGTTTACTTTGGCTCCATTCCAGGAGTTTGGGCTTAAACTGGAAATCTCAGGTTCAGTCCCTCCACCAGAGCTGATACCAGCATCTGCTTACCTACACTGCTCCAGTGTTAGTTCACAGTTTTTGTTTTGTTTGTTTTTTTAATGATTTTTTTATTATATTATGTTAGTCACCATGTAGTACATCCCCGGCTTCCGATGTAAAGCTCGATGATTCATTAGTTGCATATAACGCCAAGTGCACCATGCAATACGTGCCCTCCTTACTACCCATCACCAGTCTGTCCCATTCCCCCACCCCTCTCCTCTGAGGCCCCCAGTTTGTTTCTCATAGTCCATAGTCTCTCATGTTTCATTCCCCCTTCTGATTACCCCCCTTTTCTTTATCCCTTTTCTTCCCCTACCGATCCTCCTAGTTCTTATGTTCCATAGATGAGAGAAATCATATGATAATTGTCTTTCTCTGCTTGACTTATTTCACTTAGCATTATCTCCTCCAGTGCCGTCCATGTTGCAGCAAATGTTGAGAATTCGTTCTTTCTGATAGCTGAGTAATATTCCATTGTATATATGGACCACAGCTTCTTAATCCAGTCATCTGTTGAAGGGCATCTCGGCTCCTTCCATGATTTGGCTATTGTGGACAATGCAGCTATGAACATTGGGGTGCATATGGCCCTTCTCTTTACTACGTCTGTATCTTTGGGGTAAACACCCAGTAGTGCAATGGCTGGGTCATAGGGTAGTTCAATTTTTAACTTTTTAAGGGACCTCCACACTGTTTTCCAGAGTGGCTGTACCAACTTGCATTCCCACCAACAATGTAGGAGGGATCCCCTTTCTCCACATCCTCTCCAACAATTGTTGTTTCTTGCCTTGTCTATCTTTGCCATTCTAACTGGCGTAAGGTGGTATCTCAGTGTGGTTTTGATTTGAATTTCCCTGATGGCTAATGATTTTGAACATTTTTTCATGTGTCTGTTAGCCATTTGTATGTCTTCATTGGAAAAGTGTCTGTTCATATCTTCTGCCCATTTTATGATTTGTTTATTTGTTTCTCGTGTATTGAGTTTGAGAAGTTCTTTGTAGATCTTGGATACCAGTCCTTTATCTGTGGTGTCCTTTGCAAATATATTCTCCCATTCCGTGGGCTGTCTCTTAGTTTTTTTGACTGTTTCCTTGGCTGTGCAGAAGCTCTTTATCCTGATAAAGTCCCATAAGTTCATTTTATCTTTTATTTCTCTTGCCTTTGGAGATGTGTCGTGAAAAAGGTTGCTCTGGCCGATGTCATAGAAGTTGTTGCCTATGTTCTCCTCTAGAATTTTGATGGATTCCTGTCTCACATTGAGGTCTTTCATCCATTTGGAGTTTATTTTTGTGTATGGTGTGAGAGAGTGGTCAAGTTTCATTCTTTTGCATGTAGCTGTCCAATTTTCCCAGCACCATTTATTGAAGAGACTGTCTTTTTTCCACCGGATGTTTTTTCCTGCTTTATCAAAGATTAGTTGCCCAAAGAGCCGAGGGTCCATTTCTGGGTTCTCTATTCTGTTCCATTGGTCGATGTGTCTGTTTTTGTGCCAGTACCATGCTGTCTTTGTGATCACAGCTTTGTAGTACAGCTCGAAATCCGGCATTGTGATGCCCCCAGCTTTGTTTTTCCTTTTCAACAGTTCCTTGGAGATTCGGGGCCTTTTCTGGTTCCATACAAATTTAAGGACTATTTGTTCCAGTTCTTTGAAAAATGTCCTCGGTATTTTGATCGGGATAGCATTGAAAGTGTAGATTGCTCTGGGTAGTATGGACATTTTAACTATGTTAATTCTTCCAATCCATGAGCATGGAATATTTTTCCATCTTTTTATGTCTTCCTCAATATCTTTCAAAAGTGATCTATAGTTTCTAGCATATAGGTCCTTTACGTCTCTGGTTAAGTTAATTCCAAGGTAACGCATGGTTTTTGGTGTTATTGTAAATGGGATGGATTCCCTAATTTCTCTTTCTTCAGTCTCGTTATTCGTGTATAGAAATGCAACTGATTTCTGGGCATTGATTTTGTATCCTGCCACCTTACTGAATTGTTCTATAACTTCTAATAGTTTGGGAGTGGATTCCTTTGGGTTTTCCATATAGAGTATCATGTCATCTGCAAAGAGAGACAGTTTGACTTCTTCTTTGCCGATTTGGATACCTTTGATCCCTTTTTGTCTTCTGATTGCTGTTGCAAGGACTTCTAGTACTATGTTGAATAATAGTGGCGAGAGTGGGCATCCTTGTCGTGTTCCTGATCTTAAGGGAAAGGCTTCCAGCTTTTCCCCATTGAGAATAATGCTTGCAGTAGGCTTTTCATAGATGGCTTTTATGAGATTGAGAAATGTACCCTCTATTCCTACACTCTGAAGGGTTTTAATCAGGAAAGGATGCTGTATTTTGTCAAATGCTTTTTCTGCATCAATTGAGAGGATCATATGGTTCTTGAGTCTTTTCTTGTTGATATGATGTATCACATTGATTGATTTGCGAGTGTTGAACCATGCTTGCATCCCAGGTATGAATCCCACTTGGTCATGATGGATAATCCTTTTAATGTACTGTTGGATTCTATTAGCAAGGATCTTGTTGAGGATTTTGGCATCCATATTCATTAGAGAAATCGGTCTGTAATTCTCCTTTTTGAGGGGGTCTTTGCCTGGTTTGGGGATCAAGGTAATATTAGCCTCATAGAATGAGTTTGGTAGCTTTCCTTCTGTTTCTATTTTTTGAAATAGCTTTAGGAGAATAGGTATTATTTCTTCTTTGAATGTTTGGTAGAATTCCCCAGGAAAACCGTCTGGGCCTGGAGTTTTATTATTTGGAAGGTTGTTTATCACTGACTCAATTTCTTCATAGTTAATTGGCCTATTTAAGAAATCTATTTCTTCCTGTTTCAGTCTTGGTAGTTTATAGGTTTCCAGGAAGGCCTCCATCTCTTCCAGATTGTTTAGTTTTTTGGCATATAGCTGTTGATAAAAGTTTCTAATAATCCTTGCAATTTCAATGGTGCTGGTCGTGACCTCTCCCTTTTCAGTCATAATTTTAATAATCTCAGTCCTTTCTCTTTGTTTTTGGACAAGTTTTGCCAGTGGTCTATCAATTTTATGGATTCTCTCAAAGAACCAGCTTCTAGTCCTGTTGATCTGCTCTACTGTGGTTCTGGTCTCTAATTCATTGATTTCTGCTCTAATCTTGGTCAACTCCTTCCTTGTCAGTGGGTTAGGCCTGTCCCTCTGTTGCTGTTCCAGTTTCTTGAGGTGAGAATATAGAAACTGCATTTTAGATTTTTCTATTCTTTTGAGTGAGGCTTGGATGGCTATGTATTTCCCCCTTAGGACTGCCTTTGCAGTATCCCATAGGTTTTGGACCGTTGTGTATTCATTCTCGTTGGTCTCCATAAATTGTTTAATTTGTTTTTTGATTTCCTGGTTTATCGAGTCATTCTTGAGCAGGATGGTTCTTAGCCTCCAAGTGTTTGAGTTTCTTCCAGGTTTTTCCTTGTGGTTGAGTTCCAATTTCAGAGCGTTGTGGTCTGAGAATATGCAGGGGATAATTTCAATCTTTTGGTATTGGCTGAGACCTGTTTTGTGTCCCAGAGCATGATCTATTCTTGAGAATGTTCCATGGGCATTTGAATAGAATGAGTATTCTTTGGTTCTGGGGTGTAGTGTTCTATATATATCTATGAGGTCCAACTCGTCGAGTATGGCATTCAAAGCCTTTGATTCTTTGCTTAGTTTTTGCCAGGGTGTTCTGTCTATTTCTGATAGTGGGGTGTTGAGGTCCCCTACTATTACTGTGTTCTTATCTATATGTCTCTTTATTTTGGTTAAGAGTTGGCTTGTGTATCTTGCTGCTCCCCTGTTGGGGGCATATATATTAATAATTGTCATATCCACTTGTTGAATACTTCCTTTAAGAATAATATAGTGCCCTTCTGTATCTCTCTCTATGGCCTCTAGTTTAAAATCCAGTCTATCTGATATGAGAATTGCTACTCCAGCTTTCTTTTGAGGTCCATTTGCGTGGAAGATGGTACTCCATCCCCTTACTCTAAGTCTGAATGCATCTTTGGGTTCAAAATGAGTCTCTTGTAGACAGCAAATGGATGGGTCATGTCTTTTTATCCAATCTGCAACCCTGTGGCGTTTTATGGGAGAGTTTAAGCCATTTAGATTGATAGAGATTATTGACAGATATGATTTTAATGATGCCATTTCTCTTTAAAGTCTTTGTATCGGTTGTGACTTGCTGCTCTGTATCACTCTTGGGGCCTTTTTACCTTTATAGAGCCCCCCTTAATATCTCCTGTAGGGCTGGTTTCGTGGTTACGAAATTGGTTAATGATTGGCGATTTTGGAACGTCTTTATTTCTCCATCAATTCTGAATGACAGCTTTGCTGGATAAAGGATCCTTGGCTGCATGTTTTTCTCTGAAAGAGCTTTAAAAATGCCCCCCCAAGCCTTTCTCTCATTCCAGGTCTCTGTAGACAGGTCTGACGTAATCCTGATACCTTTGCCTTGGTACGTGAGAAATTTCTTTGCCCTGGCCGCTTTCAATACTGTATCCTTGGATCTAATATTTGCGAATTGCACTATGACATGCCGTGGCGTAGGTTTGTCCTGGTTGAGCTTGGATGGGGTCCTCTCTGCCTCTTGGACACGAATGCTTGTTTCCCTTGCTAGATTAGGGAAGTTTTCAGCTACAATTTGTTCAAATATCTCTTCTAGACCTCTGTTTTTCTCCACCCCTTCAGGGATGCCGATGATTCTGACATTGGATCGTTTCATAGAGTCAGTAATCTCCCGTAATCTACATTCGTGGGCGTGGATTTTTTTAAGACCAGCTTCTATTTTCGTTTTTTCTTCTACTAACCCATCCTCCAATTCGCTAACGCGTTCCTCTGCCTCGGTGACCCTGGCCGTCAGAGCCTCTAGTTTTGACTGCATTTGGCTCATAGAATTTTTAATTTCTGTCAGATTCGCTCTCATTTCTGCCCTTAGGGATTCTATATTCTCAGTAACATTTTCGTTAATACTTTTTTCAAGTCTACTCATCATCTTGACCATTGTTGCTCTGAATTCCATTTCTGATAATTTGGTTACATCCATATCCATTAGTTCTGTGGCAGAGGCCACAGACTCATTGTCTTGTCTTTGCTGGGGAGGACTTCTCCTTCTCGTCATTCTGATGTGGAGAGATTGTGGGGTTGTCCAGAGCCCAAATTATTGACTGGGACCCAGGCCGTGCGCCCTTGTTTTATAGAAATTTTAGGGATGTGGGCTTCTTCTTTAAAGATTTTATTTATTTATTTGAGAGAGAGAGACAGTCATTAAGAAAGGGAACACAAGCAGGGGAGTGGGAGAGGTAGAAGCAGGCTCCCAGCGGAGAAGCCCGATGAGGGACTCCTTTCCTGAACACTGTGATCACGCCCTAAGCCGAAGACAGGCGCTCAATGACTGCGCCACCCACTTGCCCCGGATTGTGGGCTTCTTGATTTTTCAGCCTGCCTTCTGGGGGAGGGGCCTGCCCCGCCGATACTCAGGAAACCCTGTTTGGGTAGAGTCGCCGTGTCCCCTGCGAGGGGGGGTGGAGATGGTCACGCTGTGAGCCAGTATTTCCAGGCTTTTGTTCTCTGGTGGCTTTCCCCTGGCGGTCTGCTGTGCCTCTTCTGAGAGAGCAGCAGCAGCCGAAATTCAGCCTCTGTCTCAGAACAGAGGGATCGCGGACCGTTCTCCACTGATGTTCTGGCCACTTTAACTTTGTTTCTGTTGGTGCTGCTCAACCCTGCAGCGTCCCGGCATGTGCGCCCCACACCCGGCATCCCAGCCCTCACTTCAGGGCCGGCGCGTCTCTGTCCTTTGTGTTTCTAACACCGCCAGCCGCCTGCCGTCCCGCACGCGCTCCCAGAGCTCCCGGTCTTAGTCTGCTGTCTCGCGGGTGCCGTCCACGAGTCCGCCCGCTCCCCCGTGCAGGTGGCCCGCCAGCCGCCCTGCGCACGCTTCCGGAGTTCCCGGTCTCAGTCTGTTTCCAGTGAGCACACCGGAATTCCTGAGTTCCATGAGATGCTTGGTGGCGAGCGCCCCTGGCTCACGGTCTCAGTCTGCTGTCTCAAGGGTGCGGTTCTGCGGTCTGCCCGCTCCCCCATTCAGATGGCTACCGCTTCCCGGCGCCTGGACACAGCGGCTCCTTCCCCCTTCCGTTTATCTTCCAATATCTGCGTGCGGTTTCACAGCCCCCCGCTTCGTACCTCAATACTCAGCGCTGGAGATGTTCATTTGTAGAGATCCAGATGTATCTTCCTGCGTCTCAGGCTGATTCCGTGGATGTTCATGGTAGTCTGGTACCTATCCAGCTTGACTCAGGGACCGGCTGAAAAAGGGGTCCCCTACTCCTCCGCCATCTTAACTCCTCCCTCTCCTAGTTCACAGTTTTGTTTTGCTTTTGTTGATGATTGTGGTGTTGATGTGGGAGTCCCTTGGATTTCTCTTCCTGTGAGCTCAGCAGTTTAGTTAAAATTATGTTTTCATGCAGGTTCTAATTGTTTTATAGTAAGATTACTGTTAGACTATCTAATTCATTCATCCACCCTCAAGTGTTTACTTAGCCCAAGAAGGTTTTTTTCTGGTTTTGTGTGTTTGTTTAGTGTCCCTCTCCATTCTCTCTGTTTCTTCTCTGGAACTCAGATTAACAAGATGCTAGGTCCTCCCATTCTGTCTAATTTTTCTTTATACTTTGTAAATTTATTTCCTTCTGGTGAATTCTGGGAGTCACTTAGGTTGATATCAATTCTATCTTCATTCACATTTAGTCTGTTTTCATCCCATTTATTATACTTTTAATGATTATGACCTTTGTTTCTTTTGTGGCCACCTGTTGCTTGTTTTTAATGAACCTATCAGCCTTTGAAATCTGAAGATGTCATCAGATATCTTTTGTTTCCTATATTAAAACTACTTCTCCAGAAGTTAATTTTTTGGGGCTGGTTTTTAATTCTTTTTCTTTTTTAAGATTTATTTATTTATTTTACAGAGAGAGAAAGAGAGAGTGGGGGGGGCAGAGGGAGAGGGGAGAGAGAATCTCAAGCAGACACAGTGATGAGCGTGGAGCCCCACACAGGGCTCGATCCCACAACCCTGAGATCATGACCTGAGCTGAAACCAAGAGTTGGACACTCAACTGACTGAGCCACCAAGGAGCCCCACTTTTTAATTCTTTAAAAAAAAAAAATCTTGTTTTTTAAATTTTTTATGTGTTTGTTGACTCTTAATTGTCTATAATTGTAGATGTCTCTAAATTGATGTTTTTGTTAAATGCAGCCTTATCTCTTTAACTCAAGGGAGAATCCCTACTTTGCTAATAGTGAATGCAGGTTCTGATTTACAGGAGCCCTACTTCAATGGCAGAAGGTGGGAGAGAAGGAAACTTGACCGGAGAGATTTTCTATAGGGTATATGGATAGTTTGTCTTCTAGGCACTACTGGGAGTGCCTTCTCTAGTGATTACTGTAAGTTAATTGAGAGCACTGCCCTGATCTCCTTGTCTCAGTATTTATTAATGGACTCTCCAAAGTTAAAACTTCTGGAAATCTATTCTTATGGCTTAGCCTAAGGGCAACAGTTTGCTCATTTACCATCTTCTGGAATTCTGCCTATACTGGAATTAATGTGACGTTCTGCTGAAAAGCCTCACTTTTTTAAAGGCCTTTTCTTTCTTTCTTTTTTTTTTTAAGATTTATTTATTTATTTGACAGAGAGAGAGACAGCCAGTGAGAGAGGGAACACAAGCAGGGGGAGTGGGAGAGGAAGAAGCAGGCTCCCAGCGGAGGAGCCTGATGCAGGGCTCAATCCCAGAACGCTGGGATCATGCCCTGAGCCGAAGACCGACACTTAACGACTGCGCCACGCAGGCACCCCTTAAAGGCCTTTTCTTTGGTTAGATTTTACCATCAGTTTGAGCCTATCTATTTTTAAACCATTTGTGGATTTTTCATAGTTCTGATCTGCTAGTGGCACCCATTCTGGCTTTTCAGTATTGCGGTTAGCTTATTTTTAGAGTTACTTTGTCATTTCATTGGGATTTGAAGAGGAAGAGTCAGGTAAAACCATCTTCATTAGAAATTTAAGGTCATCTTTGACTTCTCTCACCTACAGAGAATGAATTGCCAAATGACTACTGATTCTTCCTCTGTAACAGCTCTTCTGCCTGTGCTCATTTCCTGTTTCTGTACCTTCCACATTAGTCCAGATACTCATTTCTTATTTTAATGATCACCTGACTTGTCAGTGCTTTTTTTCTCACCTTGGTATAGGCTGTACGTCCTAACAAATCAATCTTCCCATCAGTCATCTATGAGAAATGACACCTGGGAATCTTTAAAAACGAAGTTCAGATTTCTTAACCTGGTTTTGAAGACTTCCTACCATTTATTATACCCAATCTTTCTTTCTAACTTTGTTCTGTTAATTCTGTGTGTAAAACTCTCTGTCCAGGGGGGCCTGGGTGGCTCAGTTGGTTAATTGTCCCACTCTTGATTTCAGCTCAGGTCATGATCTCTGGGGCATGAGATCGAACCCCATGTCGGGCTCCGTGCTCAGCGGGGAATCTGCTTGAGATTCTCTCCCTCTGCCCCTCCCCCCACTCACATGCTCGCTCTTTCAAAAAAATAAATCTTAAAAAAAAAGCAAACCTCTGGTTCAGTTGTCCTCTCTTTGATGAATCCTTTCCTCATTGTCTCTAGAGCCCAAAGTAACCTCTTACTCCTTGAAATTTCCTTTAGTTCTGTACCTCTGTAATGCCCTTCGTGCTTTCAACTATACAGAACATGTTGTGTAGCATCTGGTCTCTCATTAGGCTGCACTTTTTCTTAGATCACTGTCCATATCTTAATTTTGTTGAGATCCTCCACAGGAGGTAGTTTAGTAACCTCACATATTATAGATAGCTAGAAAAATTTTATTTACTCAATGGAGGAAAATATGTTTAGATTTATAAACCACTAAATTATTAAATTTTTAGAATATGATTAACTTTCTTTTATAGAGATTGGTCATATTTACTGTGATCTCTTAGATATTCCTCCTAGTGAAGTACATGCTTAACCAGTGACCTCATACTAAAGATTTATAATAATTTTGTGCCCATTGAAGTAGAAATTATAGACCAAAATTGAGTTTCTGCTTTCTAAATAAGTAAACACAGACAGGAAAATTTAGTCAAGGTATATTGAAACAAATATATATATATATATATCAGTGGATATATTTAAAATACTGATACCATAATTATGAAACGAAGTATGACTAAGGAAGAAAATTTGACTTAAATGTGCTTACATTATAAAAATTATACTGCTATTCAGTGTTATTTTACTTTTATTATCAGATTTATTTTAAGATAAAGGTCTTTTACTAAAATAGTATTTGAAATTAGTAGGACTGAGTAACAGATGGAATGCTCTCTTGACCTTAGTATGAATAATTAAACGGTACTCCCCAGTACATGAGGTACTTTTTCTTTTTTGTCCACAAGCATAAAATAAAATTATCAGTTAATCAGTTACATGGAACTGGCACAATATGAGATGTAGTAATCACTACCTAGTAACAGATTAGTCTCACACAGTATTAACTCTGACTAACATTATGACTTAGAATTAGAAATCCTAATTTCTACATAATTATTGACATTATTGAAAAAGCCTAACATACATGTTAATATAGCTATAATATGTGCTTTTTTTCATATTATGTTTAAGTGAATGAAAAGAATACTCTCCAGGAAGAAAATAAAAAGCTTTCTGAACAGCTGCAGCAGAAAATTGAGTAAGTACTTTTCCTTAATTGCAGCAGAAAATTGAATATTTTCCCTCAGCTTTTCTTCCTTTATTACACTTAGCTATACAAACTGTAAAGATATTAAGAGTTGCAGGTTTCAGTTTTAAAAATGGTACCGTTTTCTGCAATAATATAAAGAAAATCACTTTTTGTGTTTTGGGAGTATACATGAAGAATGTACATTTATCTATTAGGCTAATGTATGCATAAAGGAAAAAAATTTAATGTAAAACATTTTAATTTTTATAATTATTTGAAACATTTATATTTTATTTTTTTAAAGATTTATTTATTTATTTGAGAGAAAGAGCATGAGCTGGGGTGGGGGTTGCGGGGAACCCAAAGTGGGGCCCAATCTCACAACTCTGAGACCATGACCTGAGCCAAAACCAAGAGTCGGACACTCAACCGACTGAACCACCCAAGTGCCCCTGAAATACTTCTATTTATATAAATATTTGAGTTTTATTACCTTTTCAGCCCTGACCCAAAAGCTTCATAAAAGCAATCTGAATAAGTTCTTCCTCTTACACACTTTTCAGGCCTGGGGAACATCTTCCTTTTTCTGTTCCTCTCCCCCCCATTTCTCTTAAAGAATAAAAATAATAACTTACATTCTGTGTGCCTATTACTCTTCTTTGTGCGTTATGTTTATTATATCTAATCCTCACTATGATTCCTCAAGGTAGTTTTTATTATCTCTGCTTTTATAGACCAGGAAACCAAAGGTCACAAAAGTCAAATAACTTGCCAACATCTCACAGCTGGTAGGGTAAATAAGTCTATCACTCCAACCCGTATCTTTTGACTTAAAGGCCCCTGTTTTTTCCATTATTCAACAGTATCTCAAAAAAAAAATCAGTTTTTCTGGATATGGTCTGACTGTCACAGAGCTGAGATATGGCCAATTCTTAGTTCCCATTTATATAAAGCTTATGAAATATTTTTTAAGAGTTAGGATTCAGGATAGTCTTAATGGTTTTATAGGGCTCTTAAAGATTCTATTGCATTTGAGTGGACATCTACAAAAACTTTGGTAAACTGTGCAGGTGTGACACATGATTATGGCTTTATTATGGCTTAGAATATTTGTTGTCTTATGTATAAACACATCTTACAGGTGGAATTAGCATCCTTATTGGTATATACTTTTACGTAGTGGATATCCAGTAGGATTTTGATATCCTCCCCTGTTATCAGTCCACTAAATATTAGTAGCGAAGGGAATTTTGAAGGAGGATGATTGTCAGATGAGGAAAGAAGGCTATAGGATCAGACTGAGATTATCAAACATCACATATGAAAATGTCAACACTTTCCAGTCTTACTCCTACTGCATGTTGAGGTAAGGGTAGAACATACATCCACAGTGGTTTACATATGATCCTAAAATCCAAAAGTTTTTTTTTTTTTTTAATGGTATTTACAACCTAATCTCACCTCAACTCACAGGACGCTGTTTATATAGTCCTTATCAGTCCCACCTCGTGAGCAATCCTGTGCTTTGCTGTGAAAAAGGCAGTGTGCTTGACGACAGGATGATGCCTCAGGCTGCACTGGAGCTGTTATGTAATAAGATGTGTATGCTCCATATTACCCTTCATGTTAAAAAAAAAATCTGAATTCCAATTCATATCTGGTTCCAAAGATTTCAGATAAGTGATTGTTGATCTACATTAATTAATGTTTTGTGAAGTGATTTACATGTAGCTTATGGTATTCTGAACACTTCAGCCTTGATATTTATGAATACCAAAGATAAACAAGATAATGAGCATGTAGAGGTTAATACAGGATCAGAGAGGTGATTGCCTCCAAAACCAGGGCACAGAAAGTGAATTGAAACTGGATAATGTCATTTGCTTGGTGAAATATGAATTTGAATTCATTGAGAATTAGTTTATTTTTAGTGTTCTGTAAGTCACAGATTTTTGTTAAAGCTCACTGGTATTCTAGAAAAGAAATAAAAGCTGAAGTTTGAAATTACAATAAAGAGTAACCATACAGATGAGCTTCAAGGTATGCATCTTTTATTTCAGACATGTCTGAATCAGAACAGTGTAGGGGCTTGTCTAGTGTGTATTTAAGTTCTCTTCTGAAATTTAAGATAGTTGTTATTCTCATAAGCCAGCCTCTTTTGTAACTTGCTCTCCTAAACAAATTTACTTTTGCTTGGCAGTTTAAAAAAATGGCAAGTATTATCTTTTCTTTGACTACCTAAAGCACTGTGACATTAGGCTATTAGTGCCTGAAATTCCCCTGAACTTTAGAAAAAACATTTGACTTGTATCTCTGCTTGTTGAATGCAGTAATTCTCACCTAAGCTGGTTTTGATGTTACAGAAAGCTTATATGGTAGGACAGTTATTTAGTGACACTATAGTAAGAAATTATTCAGATAAAATGTGCTGTTATAAAGTGTTAAAAAAAATGTGTGGGTATGTATACGTATACATATATTCAAGTCACAGAAAGCAATAAGTAAGCTAAGTGTCGAGGTCATGGCTCTTTCTGTTTTGGGGAATGGATGTCCTGGATTAGTGAAGGTCAAAGCAATCTATACATACTCAAGGACTGTGAGATTCATTTCATTTTCACCCTTTTCCAAATTAAATTCCTTATATACCTTCTTTAACAAATAGCCATTGTTTGAACACCTCTACTATAAGTTTAATCTCTCAAGCCTGTTTAGTTTTAGTGAGATATTATTAGAAACTTCCGTCTAAGTTTGTGTAGAAATCATTCTACTTACAGGTTATTTGTTGATTCTGATTTTGCCTTCTGGGAGCATCTGGAACAAGTTTTACCCCCTCTTCTACTTTGCATTCATGAAGACAACTGTCAGGGCCCTCCTGAGTCTTACTCTTCCTTAGGGTAAATATCCTCTGTTCATTAACTGTTCCTCAGGAGGCATTACTTCAAGACTTCAAAGGACCATTTGTCTTTAATGTTTTAGTTTGTCAATATCCTAATTAAGAACTCAGTATTCTAGGGGTACCTGAATGGCTCAGTCCTTAAGCGTCCTCCTCTTGATTTCAGCTCAGGCCATGATCTCAGGGTTCTGAGATCGAGCCCCGTGTTGGTCTCCACACTCAGCAGAGAGTCTGCTTGAGATTCTCTCTCTCCCTCTCCCTCTGCTCCTCCTCACCACAATATGACTAAAGTTTCAGTCAGACTTTTCTGACTGTTGTGTTGAGAGTAGATTGTAAGTCAAATGTTTTTACAAGATTAATTTTTCCTCACACAGATTTATATCTTAATTTCCTGGGTAATATCAATATTACTTGTAGTCTATAATCCTATATTCTATACTAAGGAAAATCTTTAGAGCTAATATCTACTTGTTAACTGTCTTATTCTGGAAAAACAGAGTAAGCTAAGGTCATATGAGAAAGCCTTATAAATTAATGGAGTGTGAAATCTACCTGACCTTGCTTTAACTAATTACGTCACAGGCTATCTGCCTATTAGTCATGAGAATTCAACCTGGAACATGAATGAGTCACAAGAAATTGATTTCCCGGCAGAATCCATCTATAAGTAGCGGGGATCACAAAAGGAAAACAAAAACAAAACCCAAATACCCCTAGATCTAATTAGAGGTGTCTAAACTAAGTAAACAAGTGCTGGCTGTGTCCTCTATTGTCATAAAAGGAAAAAAAAACCAAAACAACTTCCATGTAGTAACCAAGTCTCTTTTTTAAAGCATTAGGTCTGATTTTTGAGAAACAGTAAAAGTTCATGCTGTAGCTTTAGTTAATTATGCACGCTGGTCAACTTTCTTCTACTTTTCTAATAGCACAAGAGTAAAATTTTTTTGATTGTGTGTTTTATTTGTTGGCCTTCCCTTAAATTCCTTTCAAAACAACTTTAGTTTTTTCTCAAGACATATAAAGATCCAGGGTCTCCCTCTGTAAAGAGTCTACAAAAAAGTTTTTAACCTTTAGCTTTTCTCCTCTAAAGAACTTACAGTTAGTTAAAACATAATTTAAACTTAAGCAGTTATAGCCATCAGGTTTACTTAAACATTCTGATTTTCAGAAAAAGGAATAGATCCCTACAATACAAACTAGTGAGTCTGATACACTGATCTCTTAGAACCAGTATGAGTTTGTAATACAAATAATTCAAGTAAGACTAATTTTAATTCTGAGGAATGTTTTATTGTAAATGAAGCTCTCACAGGAAGGCATGTGACAATGATTCCCTTGATATCTCCTGAAGAATGATAATGAAGGAAATATATAGTAGTATGCCTCAGGGCTCCATCCTCAGGCAGATTTTGCTCAACACTTTATTAATGATTTTGATGAAGGGCACTAATGGAATATTCATCAAATTTGTGGAAGACATAAAGCTGAGAATAAACGCTAACCTAATACATGGCAGGAAAAAGTCAACATATGAAAGACCCTCAGAGGTTGGGATAATGGGCCAGATCTAACAAAACAAAATACAACAGGTTAAATGCGAGATTATAAGCCTCACTGAACTGAATCAGAAGAGAGAGAATCCAGGTTCTACCACCTACGCAGGTGGGTAACCTTTTGAGGATACTTTAGCACAAAACTGCAGAAAGGGTATACAAACTCTGAAATGAGGTGGACCTGGGTTCACATGCTGGGTCTGAGACTTATCAGTCATATTGGATAAGTCAGTTAACTTTTCTGAACCTTAGTTACCATATCTACAAAGTATGATACTGTAATTTCCCACTTCCTTTTTACAGGAAAGCTGTGAAAAGGAAGTAATATATGTAAAGATGTAAACCAATGCCAGAAAATAGTATTTAATTGATAGTGCTCTTCTTTTAAAAAGAAGGAGCAGGCTAAATGGTATAAGGTAAAATGTCATATTGTGTCACTGCTCTGATTAAAACCTGCCTCATCTCCGCATTTCACTGGAACACAAGCCAAAGTCTTTTAAATGATCTAATTGTCCCCCTCCCCCATTACCTGTCAGTTCTGTTTTTATATTATACTCTAATTACCCTCGCTTCCTCAAGGTTCCTCAGCCTACCTACCTTAGGTTCTTTGCTCTGGCTCTTCCATTTGCTTGGAATGCTCATTCCCAGATATCACTTAGCTAGCACTCTCATTTCCTTCAAGTCTTTGCTGAAGTTTTACTTTCTCATCAAGTGGTCAAAGCACAAAAATATTACTGGTTGTTCCTTATTGGGCTCACTGTGACTATAACCTTGAATTCAGAGTCTTTCCTATCCTCTACTTGTAGATATGTTGTTTAGATAAAAATAGTAGGTTGTCGAAGAAAAAAATACAGAAAAATGGAGAGGGCAGGATTGTCCTATTGTCAGACCACACCTGGAATACGGAGTTCTTTTTTTTTTTTTTTTTTAAGAGAAAGACAGGACATGTGTGCTCGAGTGCGTTTGTGGTGAGGAGGGCCTGGGTAGAAGCAGTGGTGGAAACTCCAGGTGCGAATCCTACTTATAGTCAGTTATTAGTCTCATGGTCT
Source organism: Ailuropoda melanoleuca (assembly GCF_002007445.2). Classification (NCBI taxonomy): domain Eukaryota; kingdom Metazoa; phylum Chordata; class Mammalia; order Carnivora; family Ursidae; genus Ailuropoda; species Ailuropoda melanoleuca. Next base: position 59,837,732 of record NC_048231.1, read on the forward strand.
CTACTATGGATTACACATTGAGTGCTTCTCAGGACCGTCCTGGGACTCTGGCTGCCGGGGTTTAGATCCTGCATCTGTTACTTATTTTTTAGTAAGTGACTTAACTTCTGTATCTTCATTTTCTCCTTTGTAAAATGAGAGTGATATTAGTAGCATATACAGTTGTGATAATTAAATCGATGCGTGTAGCACTTCGTTCCTGGCAATATAAACCTGGAACAAATGTTGGTAGTAATCAGTGTCAGTGTTATCCATCACCCTGTATTGATCATTTGCCAAGTCATGTTGATTTTACTACCATAGTATTTAACACTGACCCCTTCCTTTCCATAGCTGTTTTCAGCAGTCTAGTTCAAACCTACAGAAACTCTTGCCTGGACCTAAGTAGGCACTGCCGAATTGATTCCTTGCTTCCTTTCTTTCTGTTCTAGTCCGTGTTGCAGTCTTGCTACTCGATTGTCACATTACTTCCACGCTCTAAAACCTTAATTAACTGTTTTCCGATTGCTTTCTAAATTATGCACCACTTAATCAAGGCTCTTGTTCATGTAGTTCCAGCTTGCCCTTCTCTAACACCAGGGCAGAGTATTGGATGCCTTCACTCTGCTCATTTTCTCTGCCATTTGAAGTTCTTTTCATTTCACCTCAAAGTACCCCCAACTGCACCTGGTACTTCCCTTCGCACAATAGTATTCCCCACTTGGTACTCTAATCATTTGAATACTTCTCTAATCTTTGTCTTTAGATTTAGAGCCTTAAATACAAGGAATCACATCTCTTATAGCTCCATACCTGTGTTCTTTTGTAAGTCCATACTAGAGATGTTTTAATAAATATTTGTTGCATTAATTTTCTTTCATTTGTCATTATTTTCCTCTAGGAATGATCAACAGCACCAAGCGGCTGATCTTGACTCTGAGGAAAATGTTATTCCAGATTCACCAATAACAGCCTTTTCATTTTCTGGCATTAATCGGCTACGAAGGAAGGAGAACCTCCATGTCCGATACATAGAACAAACACATGGTAAACTGGAGCAGTCCATGTGTACAAACGGTGAGGATTGGAGTTGTATTCTAGTTATCTGTTTTTGTATAAAAAACTATTCTGCTGTGGTGAGTTTTTCTGTTCTTCCATCTAGTGGAAGGAAAACAGCGATTGTTGGGGAGCTTAGGTCGCAACTGTAAGTTTAACTACCATTAGTGAGGTGACTGGGAAGGCGTTTCTGCCTGTCCTTATGTAGAGGCATGCATTACTTATCTGAATATGTAAACGCCCAGCAGTTTATAAATGTACTGTATAGGTTTTTCTCCTTTTATTTAAAAAATATTCCTATGTCTATATCTGAATGGGATTAGAAGGAAAGGGGAAAGGAACTTAATGTTAATTTTCACCTACTGTGTGCCGGGTAATACGCTGAGTGATTCAAGTGTGTTATTACTATATTTTAATTCTTCTGACAAGCTGGGGTGGTAGCTGTCAATATCTTCATTTGATAATGAAGAAAGGTTTGCTCTTTGGAGGGGGTAATCACTGACTCAGGGTCACCTGTCAAGTAAGTAGGGTCAGAATTCAAGTACAGGTCAGGTCAGAATGAGTCAATTCAAGTACAGATCACCCTGGAGCTAAACTTTTGTACTTTCCATGTCTTACCCACAGCTACTCCTACCAGTAGCTTTAACTGGCTGTTTTTGTTATAATGTGTAGCAATTGGTGGTAACCAAGAAATGGCTTTATAAAGTATCTACTTTGTGGTTTATCAGTGGCATATTTCTAATTCCAGGCCTATTTACCATTTCTGCTAAATACTTTGGAATCTGTCTTTGCATATAGCCCTGAAATGTATCATGCGTTTTGATACAATGATTATTTAATATTGATCTGAGGTAAATGGTAAAGACTTCCGTTTTAACCTGAATTGTTTGTAACAAGGAAAGCATTTGGAGGAAAGGGGTGTAATATTTCTAGAGATAATTTCATAATACAAATAAACTGTGGACAGTAGCTATGCCTTTAAAATAATAAGTAGATCTTATTCTTCGGTATTGGAAAATTGGCACCATTTTTTTCCCCATTTTATATGAGCTTGCGTCACCATCTAGTGGTATACAAAAGAACTGTTAAAAATCTTACATGTAATTAGGAACTAAAGTTAAAATGTGAGATCTTGAATCTAAAATGAACATTCATTGGCCTTTTAGTCTACTATCTGACAGAATTACTACAGATAAACATCTACGTATTAGATCATGTTTAAATCCATCTGTAAGAATACCTAAAAAAACAAATCACAGCAGTTTTCTTTATTAGGAAAGTCTTTTTTAATATCTTGTATAAGTGCTTCTGGTTTATTTCTTCATCATATGAGAATGACCTATAACTGTTTTAAAACTTAATTTGTCTATTTTAATCTTTCTCTGATCATTTTTACTTGGAATCTAAAATTTCGGTTATAAAATATAAGATCGTTTTTGAGCCATGCAAATTATTTTAAAACTTATTTAATGACTATTTGGTCTTCTTCCCTTTCTAACTACCCTTGCTTGTTTTAGTTTATAGTACGTTATAATATTATTTTCTAGTTATAATTAAAAGCTTATTTCCCTTTACTTTGTCCTTCTTTTGGTTTTCTTTAAATTAAATCCTTAAACATTGGAATGGTTTCTAAAAAAGCATGTTTCAGGATTTCCTTCCAGAAAATAAAAACTCTAAAAACGAAGATTTTAGAGATATATGATGTGGTATTCATTTTAAATGAACCTACTGATTTTGCAACAAACACACAAGGAAAAGATGTGTTAAAATATTAGAACTCTAGGATACTTAGGTCAGAAGAAGCTTATCTATTCTAGTCCTTTGTCTCCCACAGTCCTAACTTCCGGCTTTGTTTCTTAGTGAAACCAAAAGAATAAACTTTTTATTGGAATATGAAAATTTTATCAGTAAAATAATATTTATAATGCATTTAAAGGCAAGTTTGTATTGGCTTATAATATATTTGGGTATTTTGTATCACAGTGGTTTATTTATGTGTAATCTCTTTTCTCCCCTTAGAATTGAGAAAAGTTCCAAAGTCTTCAACTCATCCACAACATAAACCTAATGAAAGTGAAATTCTGGTGGCTGACACTTGTGATCAAAGTCAATCCCCAGTGGCTAGTAAGCAACATACTGAGATTTACTTTATAAGTTTAAAATTTGTGGTTACTGGTGGGCAAGAGTGGCCAACAGTCTGAATTAGACAGTATTTTCCATATGATTTTGTTTGTATTATTGGTTGAATAGCAGTTTTTTTCATATTGGAAAGTCATGTTATCCTATTAATTCATATTAATATCCCTATCCATATTAATACAAATTGCTGATAATTTTAAGTAAACTGGCTTTCCTGTGCTTTATTCATTCATCCAACAAATACTTGAGTGCCTATTATATACCAAGCACTGAACAAAACAAAGCCCTTAACCTCATACAGTGTACAAACTAGTTGAGGGAGAAAGAAAATAAATACATATCAGGTAGAAGCAAGTGTTCTAAAGAATAAAGCTGGGTAAGAAGAGATATTAGAGGGTGCCTGGGTGGCTCAGTCAGTTAAGTGTCTGCCTTCTGCTCGGGTTGTGATCCCAGAGTCCTGGGATCGAGCCCTGCATTGGGCTCCCTTCTCAGTAGGGAGTCTGTTTCTCCCTCCACCCTTCCCCCCTGCTTGTGATCTCTCACTCTCTCTCAAATAAATAAAATCTTAAAAAAAAGAAAAGATATTAGAAAGCTTCACTTTAGAAACTGACACTTGAGGAGAGATGTAGGGAAACAAGGGAGTCATGTGGATATAAGGGAAGGAACACCCCAAGTAGAGAAGTCAGAACACAAAGGCTTTGGGACCAGGGTGTTGTTTGGGTCTTTATGAGGAACATTAAGGAATCCTCTGTGTCTGGGGCAGAGTGAATGAAGGGGAGATTGGTTTGGGCAACTCTGTTCTTTAGAGCTGCTGTTTACTAAGAGGGAAGAGACTAGGAGCGTCAGGTTTACAGAGTGGGGGTGGGGATAAGGGTGGCTAGAAATCAGAAGTTTGGTTTTGAAAATATTCTGAGATGCTAGATAGACATTCAGGTAAGATTTTGAATGGGTAATTGGATGTGAGTTTAGAAAGGTCTAAGAAATATGAATGGAAATTGTTAGCATGTAGGTGGTATTAAAGCCAGAAAACTAGGTGAGATTACCAAGCAAGTGAATGTAGATAGAGAAGTTTAAGTACTTAGCTCTGGGGTGTTTCATTTATATAAAGTAGTGATTCTCAGCTATTTTTCTTACCCCCCCCCACCCTAGCCTTTTTAGCCTTTTTTCCCTAGCCACTTTTCCATGGAATTTCAATACTACAGCTATACTGTATGAGTGTATGTGTATAAGTATATGTATAACATAAAAGGATTCTTTTGCCTTCAGAACCATTTTTCACCTCCTTAAAGGTGATATTACAGCTATCTAGATGGTGATTTAGAGGATGTGAAAATGAGGAGGAACCAACAAAGTTAAGTAGCCAGAGAAGGAGCTGCCAGTGAGATAGAAGAACTGAGATAGGGGTGCCTGGGTGGCTCAGTCAGTTAAGTGTCCAACTCTTGATTTCGGCTCAGGTCGTGATCTTGGGGTCTTGGGATCAAGCCCCGCATCAGGCTCTACTCAGCACCAGATCTCTCTCCTTCTCCCTCTCCGTCTCCCTCTGCTCCCTCTCTCTCTCTCTGTCTCAAATAAATAAATATATCTTTTTTAAAAAAAGAACTGAGATAAAGTGGTGTCCTTTAAGCCATGTGGAGAGAGGAGGGAGTGGTTAACTGTGGCAGACAGTGCTAATAGGTCAGGGAAGATGAAGACTGAAAATTGACCTTTGGATTTGGTCACATGCAGATCATTGACTGTTAAAACTCGTAACATGGGGGCGCCTGGGTGGCTCAGTCATTAAGCGTCTGCCTTTGGCTCAGGGCGTGATCCCAGAGTCCTGGGATCGAGCCCCACATCAGGCTCATCCACTGGGAGCCTGCTTCTTCCTCTCCCACTCCCCCTGCCTGTTCCCTCTCTCGCTGGCTGTCTCTCTCTGTCAAATAAATAAATAAAATCTTTAAAAAAAAAAAAAAAAACAACTCGTAACATGAATTGTTAAAGTGTAATGGTATTCAGCTAGGCTGTTGCATGTTAAGAGCAGCTAGCAGAGTAAGCAGAGAGAGCACTTGTCAACGGGTCCTTCAAGGTGTTTTATGGTGAAGGGGACAGGAGAATGGGATAGTAGCTAGAAAATGGGTCAAGTGAGGATGTTAAAAGATGGGATATTATAGCATATGCAGCATATTTTTTAAAATTTATTTGAGAGAGAGCAAGCTGTGGGGAGGGGGAAGGAGCTGAGGGAGAGGGACAAGCAGACTCTGCTTAGCAAGGGGCCAGACACAGGGCTGGATACCAGGACTCTGAGATCATGACCTGAAGAGGCAAACAGTCAACCAAGCCACCCAGGTGCCCCTGTGGAGCATATTTTTATGTTGGTGGAATGGTCAAGTACAGAGAAAGAAATGAATAATTCTAAGGAAAGAGGTAATAGTGGTTACATCTGTGAAACCGTGAGAGAAGATGAGATCCAGAGCCCAGTTGAAAGGGTTGGTCAAGGTTTATCACATTCATTTAATGTGAGTACAAAACTTATTCTCTAAAAGCTAACAAGTCATTTCATATTAGTGTGTGTTTGTGTGAGTATGTGTATGGACAGACAGACTGGCAAAGGGTGCTGGGGACATAACACGGAGTGTGGCAGATCCTTTCTTGTCTACACTCTGGAGCCCATTCTTGTCTGCTGCTACCAGGACTTTGCTCCCTCAGTTGTCCTCTTTCCTTATATCTCCAGCTTCTCTGCAGGTTTGTTCTTTTCAATATATGCATATGTTATCTTCCATCTTTTAAAAATAACTTCTCTCTTAATTGTCTCCATTCTTAGCTACAGCTTCTCTTCAAAGCTGAAAAAGTGGTCCGTGTTCAGTAGCTCTTCTGTACTGTCTCCCATTCATTCCAGTTGAATCCAGTAGGGGAGGGATTCTACTCTTCACCTCTCTACACCCCTGCAAGAAAAAGAGGGAGTGAGAGAGATCCCTCACTGGCCTATCTGGGCTTATGTCCTACTATAGTTACATCTCTTGCATTTGATTTCCAGCCATTAAAACACCTGTAGTTCCCTAAACATGCAGTTTTGTTTCACGTATCTGAACCTTTGCACATACTAGAGTCCTTCCCTCTGTCCCTGTGCCCAGGTGACCTGCCCAGATCCTCTTGCTCTCAAGGGGTCAGCTTAGGCGCCACTTGCTATAGCTTTCCCTGATAACCCCAGGTAGATTTAGGAGTCCTTCCTGTATGTTTAAATCACTCCTATGTACCTTTAATGTTTATCACATTTTATTGCAGTTGTTTTTTTACCTTTCTGTTTCACCTGTATCAGCTCTTAAACTCCTTGAGGACAAGAACCTTTTTCTTTTCATCTAGTGCCTAGCACAATGCCTAGAACATAGTATGTGCCCCATAAATACTTGTTGATTTGTTGAAACTCTGTACACATAAAACTTCGTAAAATACTTCAACACAGGTGATTTCTATATAATATGTTAGCCTAAATCTTGAAAATTATGCAGTGCTGAAAATCTCTCCCACAAAGTATGTTTTCATGGAAGATACTATAAATATGGTTTTATATTCATGCCACAAGAAATCCATCGCAATTATATATGATTTTGGGTTTTTTCAGTGGCAATAAGAAAAATAATCTGCCCATTGCATTCCATTCATTTAGGAAAAATAGAAAATATTAGCTGAAAAAATTTGGCAAATGCAAATGCTAGATACCTGCAATTGCCATTTATAATAGATATTTTGGACTTTTTTGCACAAAATTTTAAAATTGTCCGGTGCCATCTATAAAGTGGTTCTTTGAGCCTCTTTTCCTTTTTTGTATTTTTCAATACATCTCATTTGTACAGTTGTATAATTGTGGATTTTTTTTTCTTACTTAGAAACACATGGAACAAGCAGTTGTCCTACTGATAAGTCATCTTTTAACTTAGCTACAGTTGTTGCTGAAACACTTGGATTTAGTATTCAAGTAGAATCTGTAAGTAATTGTTTAGTTTGATGATAATATGAATTAATTGGTGTCCTTTTAGGTTGGTTTTTAGAGAATTGAGCAAGAGAAAAATTATTTTATCCAAGGATCATGGGATAAAGGCCTAGAACAAAATTGGGTTAGAAAGGCCCATTTATGTTATCTACCCCAGTGCCCCCAAAACCTGGAGTCTTTAGAATTCTTCATATTATAGATTGTGGGTTGAGTCAAAATTTAGGGAAGTAATGTCTCAGAGGGTTTGGCCAACCCTTCCCCGCTTCCTCTCTCCTCCTTACCCCTACCTTGTTCCATCTAACTGAAGACTTAAACCTTAAGGTTGGTGTCAGAATTTATTGGAATTTTTCAATATCCTTTAAACTGGGGTTTGTTTGGAAAACAGGCTGAATTCTTGGGACTGTTGTAGATGCTTTAGTTTTTTTGTCCATACAAGTGCAATCTGATTCTTAGGGATTGGTGAGAAATTGATCCCATGAATTTCTTTTCAGTCTTTTAGTACTTCCTTACATCAGGCACATGCACTTTTTTTCCTTAAGTGATCCCTAAAAATAGAAAACTAACTTTTCAATTTAAAGTTTTATTTTGATACAGCTTTAAAATAGTATTCCTTTGCTTTAGTCAGTAATTTATATTTGCTCTTATAAAATTGTCTTACCGTTAAATTTTAAAAATTGAATTGATTTTTCATTTCGTTTGTATTTTTGTTGTTGTTCTTTGTAGTTTTAAATCACTCTTCAGGTGGTAGTGGGTAGTTTTTAACCTTCGAACTTTAAACATGTTTTAATGGTTTCTAATTCCCTCCGACCCATAAACCTGACAAGTAAGTAATTTATACACCAAATATATTAAGGGAGCTGATCTCTAAAGACATGCTGCTCAAGGTGTGATCCAGCATCTGTGTCACCTGAAAGTTTTGTTAGAGACAGAGAATCTCAGACCCCCACTCCAGACCTACTACAAGAGAACTTGTGTTTTCACAAGATCCCCGGTTGACTTGAATGCATACTGAAGTTTGAGAAGCACCGCTCTCTAAAGGATTCTTTTAAATTCATTTCCTATCAGCATAAATAATTATCTTTATTCCTTTTGCCTCATCTTAATGTGGTTTGGAATTGGAGTTGATAAGAGTTTTACATACCAGTAATAGAATGTACTTATGTAAAATAGTAAAATATTGATGGCTTTCTCTCTTTAAACCTAAAAGTACTTCATATTTGTTTTTGTGGTGAAATGCACATAACATAAAATTAACCATTTTAAAGTCTGTAGTTCAGTGGCATTTAATACATTCGCAGTGTTATGCAGCAACCACCTCTCTGGTTCCAAAGCATTCTCATCACCCCAAAATAAAACCTGTACCCATTAAACATTCAGTCCTCATGCCTCACTACCCACAGCCCCTGGCAACCACCAGCCTGCTTTTTGTCCTTAAGGATTTACCTATTCTGGGTAATTCATGTAAATGGAATCCTACATTATGTGGCTTTTGAGTCTGGCTTCTTTCACTTAGTCTATTTTGGGGGTTCATCCACATCACAGCATGTATCAACATTTCATTCCTCTTTAAGAATGAATAATCTTCCATTGTATCTATGAACTTTATATTTTATTATTGAAGGAACTCCAGGGTCCCATGAGCCCTCTTGGTGATGAACTCTATCAATGTATAGAAGATCACAAGAAACCACCTTTTGAGGAGTCTGTAAGAAACAATGAAGATAGTTTAAGGTAATTTGGGGCACTTTGGTAAAAAACTTACAGCCTATTGGTGAGATTTCATTACAGTGAGTTCTATATAATCAAACTGTTCTGTCAGCATATGGTTTGTCATTCTGGTTGTATTTATTTATTTTTAAGTAGGCTCCATGCCCAAGGTGGGGCTTAAACTCAGGACCCTGAGATCGAGAGTTGTGTGCTCTTCTAACTGAGCCAGCCAGGAACCTGTATTAATTTTTATTTTAAAAAATATTTTCCCCATGAGGTGCCTGGGTGGCGAAGTTGGTTAAGTGTCCTACTCTTGATTTCAGCTCAGGTCATGATCTCCAGGTCATGGGATTGAGCCACAAGTTGGGCCCCGTGCTCAGAGGGGAGTCTGCTGGAGATTCTGTCTCTCTCTCTCCCTCTCAAATAAATAAATAAATCTTTAAAAAGTAAATTTTTTCCCCCACTTTATGATGAATTGAGGGCTTTTTGCATTATTATAGAGAGATGGATATTATTTTTTAGGTTCTTTCTGTACTTCTATCAGGCATTATTTAAGAGTTTCCAGCCTTGTTCCTCTGCCTCTATAAAGACCCAGTCATCCCTTCTGTGTTTGTATTTCCAAAAACTAGATGTCATATAAAATGCATCTATAACCTTCGATAAATTTTCAAGATTGTGTAGCATCTCATTTACTAATTTCAAAACATCCACTAATAATACCTATATTTATGTATTGTTTTGCTTTTTAAAAGTGCTTTTGGTTTTAGATGCACATATCATATTTACTTTGTCATCAAAGTAATTCATTAAAGTAGGTTTTATTACTCCTATTTTTTAGTCAACAAAACGCAGCTCCACAGAGGTTAAATGCCTTATTTAACACCACATAGCTATTAATTACCAGAGCCAGAGCTCTTACCCATTCCACATCTTCAAACGTAAACCTTATACTCTTTCCACTGTCACAGCTGTCTGCTCTGTTACAGGCAGGCTGGGTCTTAAGTCACGTTAAATTCTGTAGTAAAAGGATTTTGTTTCTTGAAGATACTTAAGACAAGATTTCATATCAACAAAAGAATTTGGGTCTCCAGTGGAATTTATTAAAATATGATTTTCTTATATAGTGAAGTTGTTTAAATTACTTAGGAAAAATATTTATGGATAGGAATATCAAGGTATCAAGCTAGATTTACTGTATCATTTTCCTCCGCTTTTTGTCAACCAAATGAAGAAAAGCTGACAACTCTACCCAATTTCAAATGTTGGTTAATCATCTGAGTCTAATACATGGCAAAGACCCTTACTATTAATAATTCTATATTAGTGTAAGTTTTCTCATATGTTTGTCTTATAATTTTTACCCTATTTCTTTAGTAGGAAGAAAGGTTTACCACTCCTTATTTTTTTTAGATTTTCAGATTCTAAGTCAAAGACTCCTCCTCAAGAAGAATTGACTGCTCGGGTCTCTTCTCCTGTATTTGGAGCTACCGCTAATGTGAAACGTAGTTTAGGTTTGAATACAAGTTTGTCCCCTTCTCTCTTAGAGACTGGGAAAAAAAACCTTCTGAAAACAGCACCCTTCAACAACACTTCTACTTCTAGATCAGAGAAAACTCGATCCAAATCTGAAGATAGTGCCCTTTCCACACATCATAATCTTGGGTCTGAAGTGAACAAGATCATTAGCCAGTCATCTTCAAGTAAGCAGATGCTTATCAATAAAAATATAAGTGAATCCAGAAATGAACAGGATAGTTTTGATCACATTAAAGATGCTGTCACTGATAAAGATAGACATGCAATGCCCCTGAAATCACTGGGAGGCAGAACATCCAAAAGGAAGAAAATTGAGGAAGAAAGTGAAGATGAAGTAAGCTGCCCCCAAGCCTCTTTTGATAAAGAAAACGCCTTTCCTTTTTTACTGGATAGTCATTCTTCCATGAATGGAGACTATGTGATGGATAAACCTCTAGATCTGTCTGATCGATTTTCGGCTCTTCAGCGTCAAGAGAAAAGCCAAGGAAGTGAGACCTCTAAAATCAGATTTAGGCAAGTAACTCTCTATGAGGCCTTGAAGCCTATTCCAAAGGGCTCTTCCTCAAGCCGCAAGGCCTTGAGCGGGGACTGTGTGTTAACCAGAGATTCCCCAGAGGAGCCCTGTTTACAGGAGTGCATCCTCCAGTCCTTGGGTAAATCGTCTCCAGATAATAAAACACCATTACAAATCAAGGAAGAAAATCCCATCTTTAAAATCCCTCTACGTCCACATGAAAGTTTGGAGACTGAGAATCTTTTCGATGATGTGAAGGTTTGTGTTAAGTGTTCAAGTATTTTTATTAAAATGGTTGTTCGTGATTTCATCTAGATGCTAATAATTCTTTCTGTTTTAGGGAGCTGATTCTCATGAGCCAGTAAAAATAGCCAGGTCAGTCCGTGGGGCATGTGAACTTACATCCGTTCTTCAGTTAAATCCATGTAGAGTTGCTAAAACAAAACCTATACAAAACAGTCAAGGTATGTTTACTATAATTGGTATTTCCAAAAAAGAAAATAGTATTTACACTCTTTTTTAATGATCTTGAGTGTTATACAATATAAGTTCTTTGGATATATTGAATTGTTTTAGGAAAAACATGTCTTCCTGTATATTTCTGTGATTACCAGATGATCCTCACTGGTTTCATTTTACATGTGATTTTCCTGCTCTCGTGCTTTTTGAAAAAATGAATTGAGGTCTTTAATACCTACTTTTATAGGTGATTTCCTGGATTTACCTATTTTATGTAATTTCTTATTTTCTCTATAAAAGCTCTACAAATTTTAAACTACGTGGAATTTTAAAATACATAAAGTAAAATTTTCATCATCCAAACCTTGTTCCTCACCCCACAGGTAGCCTGTCCCTTTTCTTTGCATTCACATGTATATGTATAAACATATGCATATATACATTTATGTGGGTTTTTTAACTTCTTGTTTGAAAACGTTTTTTACTCTTAATTAATAAGTATGGTAATCTTTTCATAATTTTGCTGTGTTTTAAATGAGTCTTTGTGATTTTTGGCCACTAATATTTCTGTACTTCCTATGTAGTATTTTTTTCTTTTATTCTTTATTGCGAAGTTTTTCCTTCATTCTGGGTTTATTTTCCTTTTTTCTCGAAGCATGTTCTTTAGTTGTTCTTCCAGCAAGAGTTTCAGTCTCTGTATGAAAACACTTTTTTCACTCTCATTTCCAGTTTTGTTTTTTTTTTACATTTTTGGGTTTGGGCTTTTTTCCTCGTGGTTGCTCTAGGGATTATAGTAAACCTACTCAACCTTTCACAATCAGAGTTAGTGTTGTGCCACTTTGTGTTCTGTGATTGCTTTATGTAGTTGTCATACATGTCCACATACATCGAAAACTCCTCCAAACGGTGTTATAATTTTAACCTTTTAAAAACAATTTTTGATATAAACATTCATTAAAGTGTACAAATCATTTGTTTTGTATATTCACAGAGTTGTGCAACTGTCACTATAGTCTAAGTTTAGAACATTTTTATCACCTCAAAAGAATAGTACCCATTAAGTTAATATCCAAAATATGTGAAGAACTTACACAACTCAATACCGAAAACACAAATAATTCAATTTAAAAATGGACAGAGGACCTGAACAGACATTTTTTCAAAGAAGGCATATGGATTGCAAACAGACACATGAAAAATGTTCCACATTACTAATCATCAGGGAAATACAATTTAAAACCACAATGAGATACCACTTTACGTATGTCAGAATGGCTGAGAGCAAAACACAAGAAATAACAAGTGTTGACAAAGATGTAGAGAAAAAGGAAGCCTTGTACACTATTGGTGGGAATGCAGATTGGTACAGCTACTGTGGAAAACCGTGTAGAGGTTCCTCAAAAAATTAAAAATAGAATTTACCATATGATCCAATGGGTGGTAGGTATTTACCTAAAGCAAAGGAAAATACTAACTCAAAGAGATAGATGCACCCCAGTGTTTATACAGCATTATTTACAATAGCTAAGATATGAAAGCAACCCAAGTGTCCATAGATAAATGAATGGATAAAAAAAAATGGATGTGGTTATGTATATATAGTAGAATATTACTCAGCCATAAAAAAGAATGAAATCTTACCATTTTGTAACAACATGGATGGACCTAGAGGGTATAATGATAAGTGAAATAAGTCAGATAAAGACAGCCTATGATTTCACTTACGTGTGGGATTTAAGAAGCAAATAAACGGAAGAGGCAAAACCAAAGCAGACTCTTAAATACAAAGAACAAACTAATGGTTGTGGGTGGGGGGGTAGGAATGAGTGAAGTAGATAAAGGGGATTAAGAGTATACTTTCTTGATGAGCACTGAGGAGGTATAAAATTGTTGAATCATATTGCACATCTGAAAGTAATATAACACTGTATGTTAATTATACTTGAGTAAAAAAAATTTTTTTTCTAACTAAAGAACAAAACCCATTAGCAATCATTCTGCATTCCTCTCCCTTCTTCCCCAGTCCTAGGCAACCACTAATCTACCCTTTGTTTAGATTTGCCTATTCTGGTGTTTTCATATAAATGGAATCATATATGATCTTTTGTGACTTATTTTACTTTCACCTTTTTCAGTATTATAAATAATGCTGCTATGAACATTGATGTACAATTTTTTTTAAGATTTTTATTTATTTATTTATTTGACAGAGATAGAGACAGCCAGCGAGAGAGGGAACGCAAGCAGGGGGAGTGGGAGAGGAAGAAGCAGGCTCATAGCAGAGGAGCCTGATGTGGGGCTCAATCCCATAACACCGGGATCACGCCCTGAGCCGAAGGCAGACGCTTAACTGCTGTGCCACCCAGGCGCCCCTGATGTACAATTTTATGTAGATGTATGTTTTCCTTTTTCTTGAGTTATATATAGGAGTAGAATTGTTGGATTGTATGCTAACTTCTTTAACCTTTTGAGGAACTATGTGTTTTCCAAAGTGTCTGTGTCATTTCCCATTCCCACCAGCAGCGCATGAGGTTCCCATTTCTCCACATTCTCACCAATACTTATTATTATCTGTCTTTTTGATTCTGGCCATCCTATTGGGTGTGAAGTGTTATCTCGTTGTGGTTTTGTTTTGCCTTTCCCTGATGTTTAATGCTGTTGAACATCTTATCGTGGGCTTATTGGCCATTTGTACATATTCTTTGAAGGACGGTCTATTCAGATTCTTTGCTCATTTTCATTTGGGGTACTTGTCTTATTATTGAGTTGTGAGAGTTCTTCATATATCCTAGATACAACCCCTTTAACAGATACGTGATTTGCAAATCTTTTTTCCCATTCTGTGGATCCCATAATGTTTTAAAGTGATAAGAATGTTTAAAATCCATTTTTAATTGTCTTTTTTTCTCCTTATTGAAGATGTATCCTTTGAAAATAACCAGTGGAGCATAGATCCAGGGGCAGACCTTTCTCAATATAAAATGGATATTACTGTAATAGATACAAAGGTAAGTTAGAAAGTAAAACCAAGGCCCATGTGGTTATTCTAGTTGTTAGTTACCCTCCTCCCCCAACTCACTCTGTAACCTTAAGATAATCACATACCTCTTAAACCTGATTTATTTATTCAGAAAACTAAGAAATAAAAATGCTTATTCTTCTAACTTTATGATATTTTTGAAAGGGCGATAATAACTTCTGACTTTAAAGGCCTTTACTGGGACACCTAGGGGGCTCGGTCAATTAAGCATCTGACTCTTGATTTCAGCTCAGGTCATGATTGGGGTCGTGAGATTGAGCCCCATGTTGGGCTGCGCACTGGGCGTGGAGCCTACTTAAGATTCTTTCTCTCTCTCCCTCCCTCTGCCCCTTCTTTCTCTCTCCCTCTCAAAAAAAAAATTTTTTTTAAAAAGGCCTTTGCTGAAAAATATTATTATAGTTTTAAAATAATGAAAAATGCTAGTTACAATTTTTAATAATTTTATATATACATTTTTTTTAAGATTTTATTTATTTGAGAGAGCATGAGTGGGAAGAGGGTCAGAGAGACAAGCAGACTTCTCGCTGAGCAGGGAGCCTGACATAGGGCTCAATCCCAGGACTCTGGTATCATAACCTGAGCTGAAGGCAGACACTTAACTGACTGAGCATGCAGGTACCCCTTAATAATTTTATATTTTGTCAAAATAAGACATCATAGGGGGCGCCTAGGTGGCTCAGTCGTTAAGTGTCTGCCTTGGGCTCAGTGCGTGATCCCAGGGTCCTGGAATCGAGCCCCGCATCTGGCTCCCTGCTCCACTAGGAGCCTGCTTCTTCCTCTCCCACTCCCCCTGCTTGTGTTCCCTCTCTTGCTGGCTGTCTCTCTGTCAAATAAATAAAATCTTAATTAAAAAAATGCATCATAATGCCTTGATTAACTTTTAAAATAATGTTACCATCAAGAAAAAAATTTATTTTCCTAGTTGGCTATTTTTTAAATACTGTATATTTCTTTAAAAATTAAAATTCCAGGGAGCCTGGGTGGCTCAGTCAGTTAAATGTCCGACTCTAGATTTTGGCTCTGGTCATGATCTCAGGGTCGTGAGATCGAGCCCCACATCCAGCACAGAGCCTGCTTAAGATTCTCTGTCTTCCGGGGCGCCTGGGTGGCACAG